>NW_024542505.1:0-10415 GCF_016758785.1 Suillus bovinus | reverse complement strand
TGTACAGGCAACCGTTGTCGAGCGTACTGGCCGAGTGCAGTGCTCCAACTCCCCCTCCTGAATGATCCAATCTTATCCCACCAACCTCACATCCGAAGAAATCGACAAACTGTTCGCAGAACACGAAGAAGAGCAGTATAGGATGATGACTAGCGACGAGCTCGAAGAACTCCGAGCCGCCATCATCAACAACGAGGTCGTAGCCAACGACCCGTTACCTGCCCCTTATAAAGGGAAGAAGAAGCACGAAGAAGAAAAGTCGAGTAAGGAAACTCGCACACCCCCTTGGAGAAAGACGGACGAAGAAGACAAACCGAGCTTGGAAGCTCGTCTTACCACTCCCCCCCCAGGGTTCACCTCTACCGATGACATACCGATATTATCCTATCGGGTCACCTATCATCAGGGACGATACCCCTATCCCTGTTCCTCCACCCACACGTAAACCTCGACGAAGTCGCCGATTGAATACCGAGCGCATTCTTGCACTCGGATTACCCACCACTCGACATGTACCGGGCCAAGATCCCACTAGGCAACAGATACTTAACGAAACACACACCAGGACGACCCCACAACCCTACCAGTGTAACTTTAAGTGCAGGGTCTGCCACCAGTACGGCCACAAACAGAAACAATGCGAGCGATACTTCTGCCGCATTTGTGGACTGTTCGCCCCCGGACATCTCACTCCCTTCTGCCCTCGCCTTCACGGCAAGAAGATTCTTCGTCGAGGAATATCCTCGGAAACGTTCTACACTGACATGCGTCAGTTAGAGGCAGCATATGATCACGATGCTGCACGACTCGAACAAGATAGAGAAGAGAATGCTTTAGAAGCCATGGACATCCTCCGTGACCTCGACTGCGACCCTTCCTGGTATGACAACATGGATAACTGAACTCGTTGATTTCAGTCCTAGAAACCGGGGTAATGTTACAAGAACATCTAGACGCTTGGGCCCCTACTATTTTTCTCCTGATCCTCCTCGTATCAGCCCTCGCATCATACCCTTACCCCGACCTCACCCTTGTCATCCTTGTCATCCTTGCATTCCCTTTCGCCCTCTACCTGTCGCTTCAGCAAAGCCAGTACATCTGGCCGGATCCTTTCGCTGACGAAGCATACCCATGCTCCGTTCCATCACCTGACTGATCCTGCGGACAGTCCCCTCGCCCTTACCATCTGGATGGTAACCTATGATACGATGCACGACGCATCCCATTTCCTTTCTTGATCTCTGACTCGATACGCAGTCGCACATGCGACTTATACTTAGATCCGCAGCTGCACGATCGTGCCCCTGCATGTTTCACTTCTCATTCTGATCTCTGACTCATTTTCTTATCCAGCACGTTCTACCTAGATCGAACGTGCCTTCCTATTATGGTCTTACCCTTTGACGATTGCCTCTCCCGGTAGTACGAGTTATCATCCACTAATACGTCCCCTGTCCTCTATATAAACTCGCTACCATGTACCATATTCCCTAACTTGAATCTACTTGGTTCTTGACCTCCTACTCTCACCAGAGTGATCCTTCTGCCTCGCCAGCAGTCTATATTCTATCTTCTTATCTGCTCTTCGCGGATAAGCCTATAGTCTCGACCTTTGCTCATCGACTTCGTCGACGAACAAAGCCCCTGTTAACTAGTCGGACTTCTGTCCTTCTAATTAACGACGATCCTTACGATTAACCTTCGGGTGTCGTAAGCCTAGGCCGATTTAGCTTATCGTCTCGCACCCGCGTGACATAAGCTACCCGATTTGGACATAGGCGTCAAATCGTACTTGCCGAAGACACGCCAAGTACGACCCCTAACCTTGGGCTAGCCCAAGGACGTCCACAGACCGTTGACGACACAAGCTCTGTTTGAGCGTCGCCAACAGATACCATCCAAGTCGTAACACAGTGATGATGAATGTTCTGAAGGATGTGACGAGCTTGGCGATGGCCACAATAACAACGACGAAGGGCTTGAAGAATTAGATGAAGATGGAGAGGATGAACTTGGAGATGAAGGGTGTGAATACGGGTCCAGCCCGAGTGACGAGGAACAGGATGACAGGGATGAATTCGATGATTTTTCCTTCTAAAATAACATGTGACCCACCTTCAACTTGAACTTCTTTGCCGCTGATCATTGTGCGCTCACTTACTATACTACCCGCACCATTGTACTGTCACGGCGTTTTTACGAATGATATGTGTACCAAAGTTACTCAGGCTCCCGTGACTTCATGGTGGAGAAAAAATGTCCACAGGATCATCTGGGAGCTGTATCACCTTTGCCAGAGACATCTTAAATGACATTATGAGCCAGGATGTGGAGAATTAGGAATGAGGACTGTCAAGGGGTTGACACAAGTACCCCTTCCATGCCTTATTGACTGCGATTGGGTAAAGTCGTGATTTTTCATGGCAATTTTCACAAAGGCCTGCATGTGATTGAAAACACCAAAGCCACTCTCCATGGCAAGATTGTGTATAGCCTTCTATTTCAAGCATCAATGAAGTCGGGTGACATTGCTCAACAAAGTTTATCGGAGTACCCTTCCATCTCTTGTCAGTTGTGATGACGAAACATCCCAACATTATCACAACCGCCACATGAATATAGACTTGAAGACGATTGCAAAATATGCGTGCTGCGAGATAGTCTTGAATGACCTTACAATCGAAGACCTCAATCAAAGAAAGTGCGAATGCTCAGCAAGTATGAGACAATTGACCTACTATTGCGCACAGGCTGTGACGGTGCCATGTAACAATGTAGTCACAAATTCACATACCAATTTCCAACCGCTGACCCTTGCTAACGCTACCTGTCATGATAAAGTCTTAAATAGCATTGTAATTCGAAACATAAGTTGGGGGAATCAAGAACATTCAACAGGGAGAACACAACTTGACTACCAACCCTTGCTGGTTATCATGTAAAATAATAATGACATTGTCACGAACTCCCCACAGTCCTCTAAATTTGCAAACATCTATGCCTATGTATTAACATATCAAATTTTTCACCCTATAAATTGACTTATTTTGCTGAAGAAGATTTTTATCCCTCTATAGATCCCACAGCTACCATATCAAGGACTGATGAATTCACTGATGTGATTCTGCAGGCACAAAAGATTTTGTCAGACCGGTTGGCGAAACTCCTGGGTTCTTCCGACAACACTAGTGGAGGATGCTCAGAAGTTAAATAGATGTGATCTCACTGTGCATAATTTTATCCTGGTCCCCAGTAGGGAACACCGTAGTGGGAAGAAAAGAATTAGATCAGATGCACTTTCCTTTGAGGTTATGCATGATCAGACGCGACTTTACTGGGTTTTTTTTTGGCTCGTAGGATAAAGCTTGGAGCGACTGATGAGGATACCAGGCAGGTGTTGTGATGATCCAGATAGATGCTTTGATATATATTCCTGCTTTCCATCGGTATTCAATATTCAGGTATTGGCTGTCTTCCAAAGCGAGGAAAGCAAAGAACTTGAATAATTCGACATTACATAATACGCAAGATCTCACTTCCCATACTAAGTATCTCGGTGATTTTCTAGCTATGATGGCGGCCTGGTGCCACCATTGCAGTCTATGCTCTTTCTGTGTAGTATTCGACAGCAACCTTTGCATAAACATAACATATAAAACTCAACTGTAGATGTTGGTCCACACGTAATACCGTAATCGCTACCAACAGTGCCCGATATGCACTGCAATGTATCTGTGGATAACCGTAAGTATGCAGTCTGCGCGTAGTAGGCCGCAAAGTACTCACTAGGAGGGGAGCAGGGATCGTGGAGGGGTGATGTAGCTGAATCAGATGCGATAGTCATCACTGCTGCAGATAGGACAATAGTGGCAAGTGAAGTCGATTTCATAGTTGATGGTGTTTTCTGGGCCGTTGTCCTGCATGATGTGGGAATCATGCATGGACATGAATACTAGGTGACCCTCAAAAGATAAAGTCTGCTAGCTTAGTCCTCAGACTAGTCAACCCATACCTCGGTTTCAAACCATGGTCCATATTTCCAGTTTTCCCCAAGTTTCATGATCTGAATACGTTTTGACGGAAAAAGTCTAATGTGAGATGGGAATCACATTTAGACCTAGTTGATGTGAGAAGGGAAATGAAGGTTAAGGTATAGCCTTGCCTTTGGCTTATTCACTTTGGCTAGAGAAAACCATAGAGAAAAGTACAAAGCCAATAAAAAAACCTATCCAAAAAAGACTGTGTTTCAATTCCTGCCAACTGCATTATTTTTTTGACTGTGTTTCAATTCCTGCCAACTGTCTTATTTTTGCTACCTACTTTTCTCTAGTGTTTCTTTACTTTACTTTTTCATTAGGATGCTTTGACTCACCTGACACTTCATAAAATTGTACCCATAAGGTATGATGTCATTATGATGTCATAAGACTCCACAGATACTCCTGCAGGTATTCTGTTGAAAGATATTATGTCATCAAGCTCTAGATTATTCTACTCTACAATGACATCATTCATGATGTCATTTCCTTCTAGAATATTCTGCTCCACAATGACTCACTCTGACTCACTCATGGAAGGTTCTGGAATCTTTTGCTCCACAATGATGTCACTCTTGATGTCATTATGATGTCATTACTCCACATTCCAGAATGTTCTGCTCCACAATGATGTCATAGCTCCATCTTTCACTTGTATTTTATTCTTTTATTGGGTTTGACCCAATATTTTGATTGGTCCTCCTTATTTTTTATTGTTTGTGAACCTAGGTTACTTTCCCACACAAAATGTATATAAGGAGAGCCCATTCTCCCCCCAAAAAAATATGATCTCCCATTTGTAGCAATCTGCCTCTCAGATATTTCACTTGCAAAGTTAGTCCCTTTGAAGTGAGACAAGTGCAGGGAAAAGAATTCCCTTGAGATTATAAGTTTCTTACCTTAGAAACTTATTAGTGCTATAGACCAAGCGTTCTTGGTCATATATATTGTCTTTGAGACCCCTTTGTCTCATTGCTCTGTGCCCTTTGACTAAGCGATCTTAGTCATCTATCATATTGTTGAGACCACGTCTCACTAGTAGTCCCATAGACCAAGCGATCTTGGTCAAGTTATAGTCCCCTTTGTTCAAGCGATCTTGAACATATATTGTATATTTGAGACCATTGTCTCACAGTCAGGTGTCCATAGACCAAGCGATCTTGGTCATATTTTGTATATTTGAGACCACGTCTCACTAGTTCCAGTATCCAAGTCCAGAGCCTAGAAGGAGATTTCCTAGGCAAATACATTCCAGAAACCAAATTACGTGTCTAGAAGCTTATTCCTAGACAAGAGATTTGAGTTTCAATAAAGAAAAGTAAAGCTCCGGCTAGGTTGATCTTTATAAAAAGATTAGTTTAGCGAGCCTCCCAAGAACTCACACGTTATCTACCACGAAATAGGAAAAGTCGTAGACCGTGTTAATCGAGGACTGGCAAGCAGTCTTATCCAAAGTGTAATTGTGGTGTCATTACATTTACACGACTTTATATAAGACCCTCGGTTATTAAGACACCATGCAGGTTGGCTTTAATACATGATCAGTGTTTGGTACAGCCAAACTCTTTCATGTGCTTGAAACATTTTCCCGGACCAGTTGGCAAAATGGAACTTTCATGTGCTTGAATCATTTTGCCAGACCGGTTGGAGTTCTTCCAACACTCTGGCGGACTCGGATGCTCGCGAATAAAACGGATGCCAGCTCACTAATATTCAAACCAAATTACGATTGAAGAACTATTCACCAATTGCAAGTCAGCACACCCTTACTGGTCAATTATTTTTCACCGCCCTACTCAGAAACAAGTTGGTGAACTGACTAGGTTAGGCAGAGAGCCGCCGCGATGGGTAGATGTTAATACAGCAGCGAAGTTTTATGCTTGCTCGCCATCGGTATTCTTTTTTACAACCTTTATGGTTCGTGAGCCATAAGCCGTAGCATGATCTCAGTTCCAGATCGTCGAATCGACACGATGAATGATGTTACGAGGTGACGAGACTTGGACTAGGAAACGAGTAAGTGAGAGCTAAGTACCGTTCGTAAGTATGTATATATGTAGAGGCATAATCAGTAGGCTCACCTCAGTCTTTAGTTTGGAAAGACTGAGGGATGGAAACAATGGACGCGCAGTATTAGAGGATCATTGAGACGGAGAACGAAAAGTAACAAAACATGTATAACAGGTGTATAAGTATGTAAAATAGATATGTACGAAGAGTGTATTGTGATACTCCCACTCAAACGCATATCACCTGGATACGCGTGTAGAACTAGTCCGTGAGGATTTCATTGGTGGATGAACGAAGAGCGAGAGAGTAGCGATGATTGTGGAAGAGTTTCCATGGGAGTGATTTGGTGAAAATGTCAGCGACCATATCATGTGTGGGTATATACGGAATAATGATAGAGCCATCATTGACGAGGTCGCAAATGAAGTGATAGCGAACACGTATGTGTTTCGTGCAATCATGAAATTGAGGGTTCTTTGTCAAGGCGCGGCTCCCATTATTGTCTCCATATAAAGTAGTCGGTGTGATGAGCAATGGGTCGAGTCCAAAATCATGCAATAGTTGACTGAGATGAATTTGTTCCTGTGCAGTGTTCGAGAGGGCAATATATTCCGCTTCTGTCGAAGATGTCGTGACTATAGACTGCTTCTGGGATCGCCAACTAATGGGGGAGCCAAAAAGGTAATAGACGTATCCACCAATTAACCGACTGTTGTCCTTATCAGATGCAAAATCTGAGTCTGAATAGCCTGTAAGGCCTTGGTCAGATAGACCAAAAGACAGGGAGTAGTGGGCCATTCCGCGAATATAGCAAAGTAGATGATGAAGCTGGTGGTAATGTTCAGCGCCAGGATTGCTTAAAAACTTCGATAATGTGGATACCGCATATGCGATATCAGGACAACTGACCTGCATGACAAAATTGAGTTCACCAATAGTGCGAGCATATGGGAGGAGTGCGAATTGTTGTTTCTCTGTGTCGGTGAGAGGAGCTGTACTCTTGGATAATGAAACACCTGGTACTAGAGGTGTGGATGCAGGGCGACAATCTGACATTCCTGTTCCGGTGAGGATTTGTTCTAGGAAGGCAGTTTGGTTGATTTGGAGGAGTCATTTGGGGCGGTCTCATATAATGTGCATTCCTAGAAAATGGTGTGCTTCTCCCAGGTCCATCATTTCAAAATGCTTACTCAGCACACTCTTGAAACCATTTAGGAACTGCCTGCAGTTAGAAGCGAGCAACATGTCATCAACGTAGATGAGCAACCAGATGGTTTTGTCGCCTTTACGTAGAACGTATAAGCTGTAGTCTGTGTTACTACGCACAAAATCAAATCCCTCCTTCCACAAGTAATCATCGAGGGTTTTATTCCACTGGCGCCCAGCTTGTTTCAAGCCATAAATAGCTTTCAAAAGTTTCCAAACCCAGTCTGGGTACACAGGATCCTCGAAACCAGGAGGCTGGCGCATGTATATATCCTCGTCAAGTTCGCCATTAAGAAATGCTGTCTTGACATCCATTTGATCAAGCTCTAGATCAAATTTTGCTACCATTGAGAGAAATGCACGTGTGGTGTCATATTTTGCAACCGGTGCAAATATTTCAGTGTAATCAAGGCCCTCAACTTGCGAAAATCCCTGCGCAACAAGACGAGCCTTGTAGCGAACAATCCGACCACTTTCATCATATTTGTAGGCATATACCCAGCGTGAACCAATTGCCTTTCGACCAGGAGGAAGAGGAACGAGAGTGCCTGTGCCCTTTTCCTGTAGTGATGCTAGTTCTTCGATCATGGCACTTTCCCAAAAAGCAGACTCCTCGGTAGACATGCATGCTTGAGATAATGTTTGCGGGGGTTGTTTTCATCCATCAATGAGCCTTGGAGGAGATACTAGCATTGCAGAATGTTCAACATTGGTCTCTGATGACTCATCATCCCGATCTTCAGTATCTGTGTGCATGTCAATTGGTACATATGTCCATCGTCGATTGACAGGAATATTAGATTTGGCTGGGATTGCAACAGAACGTGGGAGAGGGAGTGTGGCCTCGACACATTGACAAGTTGATCGTCACAGCAAAGGTTCTGAAATTGTAGCAATCTGTGGTACATTCCCCTCATTTGGTGTCATTGTGGCGTCTGTCACATTATCATCAGGTCGCAGGAAAGGAAGGAATGGCTTGACAGATGGTTCAGGGGTTACGAGCGATGGAACTCCCACTGAAACAGTTGGTCCTGGTGTCGTTGTTTGAATGATAATCTCTGGAACCAAAGCATCTGGATCATCCCTGGAATCTTCTTTTGGTTCTGCTGTCGCAATTGATGTACTGCTAGATTTTCATACTTGAATATGTTGATTATAGAGTTTGACAAGCAGAGACATCATTGAGTCAGGAGTTCCATACAAGACATTCTCGTCAAAATGAATATTACGGGATTGCACAGTCTTGCGTGCTGCTGGATCCCACAACAAATAGCCAGTGTCCTTCATGTGACCCAAAAGAAAACACCTGTCGCGACACATAGTCATACTTGTGTCGTGTTGCATCAGGGATGTGTACATAAGCAAGACAACCGAAAGGACGCAAATGTGAGACATCAGATGGATATCCATGGAAAAGCTCGAAAGGTGTCTTTTCTTCAATAGCTGATGACGGAAGAAGATTCTTGATATATGCCGAATTTAAAATGGCATATCCCCAGAACGATCGAGGATAACCACTCTGATGATGTGAGCTCAGGGCACGTATGACAATAGTTTGGTGTCCTCGTTCCAGCAACGCCATTCTGCTCTGCAGTGTATGGCATTGTGAGCTCGTGCTCGATACCCTTGTCATGCAGAAAATTAACAACAGCACTGGAGATATATTTCCCCCCATTGTCACTACGCAGACGCTTTACTTGCTGACCCGATTGGTTTTCGATCCAAGTAACATATTGTCGTAGGCGAGAAAACACGTCACTCTTGCGTTTGATGAGGTAGATTGTCGAGTAGCGGGAGAAGTCAGTCAGTGAAGGCAACAAAGTATGTTTCTCCAGATGCAGTTGCAGTATCAATGGGTCCCCAGACGTCTGTATGAATAAGTTCCGCAATATGAGTAGCGCGATGGCGAGCTTGTGATGGGAAGGAAAAATGTTTATGTTTTCCCATCAAACACTGATTGACAGCTAATGTGATCAGCGTCATCTTTCAGTAGGTTGATCTGGTCCATCATTAGTGAAAACAAGTCCAGTGACTGCATTCTCAGCTTTGCGCAGTGTGGTATCAGCGGTGTGGGCCAAACGTGCATGCCAAACAGCTAGTGATAGTGGGGTTTTTGACATAGCCTTGGTAGCGAGGGCAGTGTGGTCGCGGCTGTACTTCGTGCGAAGATAGTACAGTCCATCAATACAATCTACTCGCGCAATAGTGGTGCCGTCTGCACGGTGCATGCCAGCTCCTTTGGCATCAGTTTCAAAGAAAACACCCTCTGATGCGAGCGCTGAAACAGATATCAAAGTCCATCGTAGATCAGGAACATGTAAGAATGGTAGCTCAATAGGCTCCCATGTTGCACCATTGTCGATCATTAACCTTATGACCCCCCAGCCCGGAGCGAAAACAACATCATTATTGGCAAGTTTTATGGTTAAAGGTGGGTTATAGGGAGAATAGCGTGTGAAAAGAGAGTGGTCCGACTCCATATGTGCGGTTGCAGCAGAATCTACATGGAAGGTGAAAGAACTATTGCTCGCATTAGATAGGCTGGCTTCGTGTATGGGTAGGCGAAGGAATGATGGGACAATGTTACGTTGCGCTAGAGCAGGAGTTGGAGGATCAGCAGTCTGCGAGGTCGACGAGGAAACCTGTGCTGATGTGTTTGGGGAATCTGTCTTTGCTAGACTGAGTGTGGCAATTGTGCCAAATATGTCCTGTGCAGCTTGCAGAAGCCACATGTGGAGCGCCATGAAAGCTCCCACTTGTCACCTTTGGTTGCAGTCGAGTTCCTTTGGTTTTGGACAGTTCAGCAGACTTCACTGGTTTGGCTGCTCTAGCTGCCATAGCTGAATGGTGTGCGTGTGGGTTGTCTGACCCTAAAACTCGCATAGTATTGTTCAGAGTTTCGAATCTGATTAACAACACCTTCAAGTGTCAGTTTCCCAGCATTCGCATCAGCGCTATGGAGGATGAGCTGCGAGAGCGGGGCATAGAAGTCTGGTAATGCACAAAGTAGTGCTTATACTAGTGTATACTCATTACACTTCCATTCCGTCGATTCAATTGCTTTGAACTGTGCCTTAATGTCGCTGATCTCCTTGATTGACCATGTGAGTGAGTCACTGTCCGATGCCTTCGGAAGGTCGAAGACACATAGTGATGCGGAGG
>NW_024542504.1:0-10418 GCF_016758785.1 Suillus bovinus | reverse complement strand
TTGTATTCTCGGAAGTTCCTTTACAGTAAGTACCGTATAATAATAATGGCCACAACTCTTCATTCGGTATGACTTATTAGTGGGCTACTCACATGCCAGGCTATTATCTGATGCAACGAGGCCACGCTCTCTCTGAATGGCTGCTGAATGCCATCAGACCAAATCTGTCTTGAAGAAGCCAGTCACACTTGTATGAACTTGTTGACGTCACTCACACAACACGCTGCCGCAGTGCGGAACTTTGTTGGGCTGGGCTTGATATATTCAAACATGCGCATCGTAAGATATCTAGTCTTCTGCCGTCAGGGTTTTCCGTCACACTTGCTATCAAGATGCTAGATTTCAGGCCCAGACTCTAACAGATCGTAAGACCACATGGTTGGTCGGGGTATTTTTAGGTTGACGGCATCGTCGATTCGTCTCTTCAACAGTTGGTAAGTACTTATATAAGGACACCTCCTTCGTCTCCTACATTTCAGTTGTCAGTACCTGTCATATAGACTCTGAGATCTGGTTTTACTTCGCAATGGATGATCTCCCCCCAGTAAGTCAATGTTACTTTCACGATGAGTCATTCACTAATATCATTGGCAGGTGTCAGTTCAATTCAAAATTGAACCAATACATATTCCTGCGACAAACATCACAAGAGATGACAAATTCCCTACCTGTAGAGGAGGGCTGGCTGACATCTGGAAATGTTCAATGACTACGCAATCTGGTACCCCACGCCTCGTGAGTTTAGACATGGGTACATTGGGTAGAAAACTCATCATTTATCATAATCAAGGTTGCTGTCAAATCTGTCAGGGTTCCCTCAGCAACAGATGCGACGTCATTACAAGCGATAGGCAAGGTCTGGGCGTGGATTGATATGCAGTTCTACTCGCTGATGCATCTACTCACCAGAGAGTTCGTCGCGAGGCCTATGTTTGGATAAAGTTGAAACACGACCATATTCTCCCTCTTGACGGCGTGATTGAAGAATTCGGTCCACTTCCTGCACTAGTATCTCCTTGGATGAAAGAAGGATCGCTGAACGATTACTTGAAGCGCGAATTTTCCGGGCTGTCTGACCCTCGAAAACAAGAGCTCGTACGTGCCAAATGGCTACTGCACTAGCTCATACTCAGCTATGATTTCAGGTATGGCAGGTAACTGCTGGCATTAGTTACCGTACGTTCCGTTGTTAAAAAATGTCGCGATCGCACCATTTACCAAAGACTATCCACTAGTGCACAGCGAGGGTATCGTGCATGGTGACTTGACAGCGGTAGCTCCCATCCAAATCCGCATCTAGTATATAACTGAACTTAACGACAGACCAACGTTTTGGTTGACAGCTGTGGTTGCCTCCGTCTCGCAGATTTTGGTTTATCGATGATCCTTGCCGAGGAAGGAAACGCCACATTCAACTCTTGTCATGCAGGAAACGTACGTTGGATGCCCCCCGAGGCCCTCCGAGCCGGAGATGAACACAATGACGAAGCTAAAGACGAGAAGCCAACTAAAGCTTGGGATGTCTATTCGTATGGCTGCGTAGTCTTTCAGGTGTGTCGACTTGTTAATATACGAAGACAGCCTTCTTACAAAAGTCCAAGATCTTTTCAGGAAATCAGCCCTATGCGTGGATACCAAGTGTTTTACAGGTTATGGGTGCAATGCAGAAGGGACGTGAACCTTTCAAGGGCATAGAGAGTCATGAAGCATATCAACGGTTCTCACCGTGCCTGAATAAGATATCAGCCAATCGTCCGACGATGGATAATATCATGGAAGTTCTGCAGGAGGGAGGAGTAGAGAAGAAGAAGAAGGGGAACGACGACATTGTATCTTGACTAGGTTAAAAAAGAGGCTCCTCGGACTGCGTTCACGCGTGAACCTTTCCTGAATCCCCCCCACATGTACTTGTAGTGTTGAAGCTTCAAAAGTGTCAGATTCGAAACAAGTCTTGATGCAAAAATGACTCTAAACCTTGGAGAGTCAAGCTAAGCGTCGAGTCAGAGACACTGCCTGCCATAATCCCTTTGACCACGAAGCATTGGAAGGCTGAAGCTTGCTGTGCGAGAAACAATCTCGTAGGAACCACATTCGAACTTCTCTTAAACGTCTCCAGAACACGCAGGTCCATAGTACTCAGTGTAGGAATTGATGCAGGAGATCCCGTGGTGACTTGTTGACAAAGTCGGAGTTCACGGAGCGATTAAGATTAGTTTTGGCCAGGTACAGTGGTATTGGGAGGTCTCCATGACACATCCTTGAGACATTCTGGAGTCCTTCCGAGTTGAAGAGAGCTTTGGAAGTTGCGACCGCTGACACAGTGAAAAAGATTTGTCTCCCAACGATTTGGAATGAAAGACTTATCTAGCAACGTCTAAGTCCGTGTAACGACTTCAAAGCGCAAATTCAAACCCAGATAACTGCAGTGCACGTCCGTCTACTCCGTCTATCGACATTTGCGGCGTCATCGACGGGCTGGTTTTAAGTCTAGTTTGCCACCTCGTGACCTCATAGACGATCATGTGGATGGACTTCTTATCCTCGTACAACACGACCATTTAATTGAACCGAGTCCTGTATTCTCGGAATTTCCTCTACAGTAAGCACCGCATATTATACTTTTCATTCGGTATAATTTAACTTATAAGTAGGCTACTCACGTCAACTACCTGTATCAGGTTATTATATATCTGATGCAAAGAGGCCACGCTCTCTCTGAACGGCTTCTGAATGTCGTCAGAGCACCTAAATCTGTCATGAAGAAGCCAGTCACAACACCTTGCATATCTGTCATGGATCGTTCTGATGGCGATCATCCACTATCTAAGACCCTGCTCACAGGCGCTGTCGTTCGTCTTACCCAGATCATTTCAATGCCGATCACCTCATTGCCAGAGCGTCAACAATGGCATGATATTCCGTTCGAGATGGTAATTACAGCGAGCGCGCCTTGCATCTGAATCTTATTCTTTGAGTTTCTCCGGCACCGGTCTCAAGCTGGAATTTACAGGCCAACGTGCTGGCCATAGTGATCTACCGGATCTAGGGCCAGTCTTCTCGCATAAAATGGTATACGACTTGTGTTGTACTGCACTTATTCTCTTCCTGCCCTGTTGCTACTTCCTAATGTCAGAACCGAAGGCTGAGTCACCGGTTAGCCCAACTCGCGGGTGGTCTGTATTTTGGGATTCAGTTGTCCGTATGCTGCCTTCCAGGCCCGGTTCAGATGTCCTCGTGTGTAATTCTACTTCCTCTATTAGGAGCAGCCTGTCGAACCCTTCACTGCAGGATCAATCTTGGACGGACCTCTTACATCACCTAGCGGCGTTACAGCCAGTCACGAGCCATGAAGTTGATAAACCAGTGTTAGTGGCTTAGTGATTTTCACATTTCACTCTAAATCACGGCGAATCAGATACCTTCACCCAATAGATGGCCTTCCTGATCTCAGTAGACAGATTAAGGACAAGGGTGCCTTTCCTGACAATATTGGCGGATTCAGCGATGTATTCAAATGCGTCTGGGTTGAGAAATATGAGGGTTTGTCTGAGTTGTGCCCATCAGCCCCACACTTATTGACTGTTCTCTAGGTTGCCGTGAAAACGATCAGAGTTCAAGCTGATGTTAAAGATAGAGAGAAAAGTAGGGTAAGCTGTCTGCGTCCTCTGTGATTCTGCGATCTCATTCATTCTAGCGACTGTGCAAGGAGGCAACAATATGGGCTACCCTGGAAGATGCACACATCCTACCGCTGATTGGACTTACATGGGGGTTTGGTCCTCTTCCAGCCCTGGTTTGTCCATGGGTCGAGAACGGTTCGCTGAATTCTTACCTGGAATTGCACAAGAATCTCACTTTGGGGTTGAGATTCCACATTGTAAGTACCTGTTCGATCCTCTGATTCACCAAACAAGGCCGACTTACGTATTTTTTGTTTCAAGCTCCAAGGATTGGTATCAGCAGTCTCATATCGTAAGTATTCTCAAACAAGCATGTGGCATCTTTTGATTCATGGACTTCTAGTTCATTCGAAGGGGGTCGTACATGGCGAACATCACAGGAGTATGTTCATGAACTATAATCTTGATATTCATTTGACATTTTCATCTACAGTCGAACATACTTATTGACAGACAAGGAGAGCCGCTTTTAGCAGATTTTGGCCTGTCCATCTTGGGCGTGGAGCTCACGGGAAATTCATACCTCACGTCCTGCAAGCCAGGGAATGTACGATGGGCTGCGCCAGAGTTATTGATCCCTCTTCAAGATGGATCTCCGTGCCGTGCGTGTGAAAAGAGCGATATTTACTCTGTTGGCTGCGTGATGATGCAGGCAAGTCAGCCAGTCAAGTTGTGGTACCAAATCGCTAATATGATATTGATTCTACAATAGGTACTTTCTGGCCGCGTGCCCTACGAAATTTGGACCGATTTCATGGTCATTAGTGAGAAGTTCAAGGGCGAAGAACCTCCACGACCTCCAGAACCTCCCATTGATGACCGCCATTGGGAATTCATGAGACGCTGCTGGCGTAAGAAGCAAGAACGATTTGTAACAATCAAGGATATAGCCGAATTCATCGAAAGGGAGCTAGACGACGCACGGAAGTTTGGGAAGCTGCAAGTAGTTGCCTAGTACATACTGAGTACTAGTATCCTTTACTGCATTCGACTCATATCAGTGCTAGTTTAGTTTCGCCGGCAATCGCGGTGATAATAGGCATGGGAATAGCACTACTAGCGAGCCGCGGCTTTCCTGACAACTTACATAAACTGCCTCAACTTTTGAAATGCTCCAGCCTGAGAATCATTCTCGACGACAAATATCGCAACATATCATGACGCGTATGCGGATAAAAGCAATACGAAGCTTGCGCCGCCCCAGGAGAATTCAGAGATACTCCGCCGCTTGCCTTACAGTCACAGTGAATTATGTGAGATTGAAGATTGAACCGTTCACACTAGGCGCCTTGACAACTATATAGTTCGTGTAACGTACATTTGCATTTATCTCTAACCTTGCTTCCCGAATTGCTGAGAATCGCCCTTCCTGAAATCTATGTCTGAAAGCGACAGCCGTTTTTTAGTTGGGTCATGGGTTGAAGCCATCATCGGGAGATTCCTACGACGGCTACCTCTTTCGGGCTGGTGGCAAGATCAGGCAAGTTTGTTTGTTTGTCTGTTTTTCCTACCTCGACCGGCGCATGTAGCCTTTTTCACAGTATGCTGACGCGCATTGCATTTGAATTAGGTGCACTCCGCCGACCGTCAGACGAAAAGGCATCATTCATTTTTGCTCATTTCAACACTAATGTAACACTGTTTTGTTCAGTGGTGATCTTACGGGACAGGTAGAACGAACGGAATCCTACCCTACAGCATATGGAGGGTATTGTGATGTGTGGAAGTGCGTCTGGAGGAAGGTTTCCGGGGCCACAGAGGTATTTATATCTCATTGGCGTTTATAGAGTATATTAAAAGGCAAACCACAGGTAGCAGTTAAATCTGTTAGGATACACGGAAGCGATTTAGACAGGGAAAGGAAGAGCAAGGCGAGTCTTTCAGGGCTGGATGTCCTGCTGGTGTACTCAATGTGAAGTACAGAGACTGAGTAGAGCAATTGAAGGATGGCTGGGGTTGGATCACGATAATGTTATTCCAATTTTCGGGATGGCACTTGGATTTGGTCCATTACCAGCCTTGGTATGCCCGTGGATGTCGAATGGCACTCTGACACGTTACTTGGAGCAAAACCACCATCAAATCACTGCCTCAACCCGAAAGGCAATGGTAAGCGGCCATCACACTTGTCATAACTGCTGACCCATTTCACGGGATTATATAGCTCTTGGATGTCATTTCCGCAGTACTTTATCGTACGCATTGACTTTTCCTCTATTGCTTGCGCCCATTTAACCTTGTGACAGTGCATGATCATGGTGTTATCCACGGAAGTCTGTCTGGGGTATGGATCACTGAATTCTATTGGGCGACACTAATTTCTCGTTCTAGTCGAATGTTTTTATTAACGATCTCGGACGAGCATGCGTGGCTGACTTCGGGATGGCAGCTCTACTATTGGAGTTTTCTAGCGAGTCTTATTTCTCTTCTTCCATTGGAGAGGCAGTGAGATGGATCGGACCAGAGCTTTTCCAAGTTCCCGACGAATCAAGCAATTATGTGGGCTTTCCTAGTACTCAAGGTGACGTATATTCCTTTGGATGTATCATGCTTCAAGTGCGTATATTTGCGTCTCAGTGAATGTATTCTCAGCATCGCCCTAGGTTCTTTCTGGCAAAATCCCTTATCATTACTTCCAGCGTGATACACAGGTCTTCTTTGCGATATCCACAGGCGTCAAGCCAATACATCCAGAGACTTCCTGCGTTAATGATCCGCAATGGAGTGTTATCCAGCAATGCTGGTTGGCTCCCCAACAACGCCCCACCATGAAAAACCTCCACCATCTCCTTAATGAACTAGAGTTCTGAGCATGCATGCTTGTTACGACCTTATGAACCTTGTCCCGCGCTACACGAACCGGAGATGAGGAGCTTGGGCTCCTGGAGTCTGCGTGTTATTCATTCCATATTCACTTCATGTCCGTTCTATACTGCAATGGTGATATTGCTGTCGACACTGCCCAAGAGACGCTGATCCTCAGTGTCGCATCAGCACGTTTTTCCAAGACATCCCTGCACAGATTCATGAGCGTCAAGGGCACGATGGGTATGCATGTTGAGGTATCTGATAACAAATTACGTGACCTATATCCGACTTTGGGATTTACTTGCATCTATGTTTGAGACTTGGGAGACACTTCAGACTGATGGATGCTTTTGGGATAGTTCAGGGATATTCTCGTATACCACGCACCATTGGGTGACGTTTTGTGGCGATGGAACATGAATGAATACCGGCATATCATCATGATAGAACACATGCGGGATTTGGGCATCGATGCAGTGTTCATAAATCATAAATCCTCAGATCAACTGTCATCCATGCACCCCACCATTTATGTCATGATGATCCAAGCAAGTATATATCTCTCTAACCTTGCAAGTTGCGCCTATCCTCACTTCGGAAACGAAACTCTGGAATAAAGTTGAAGATATTTGTAACTTCGTACATACTAGTAGGACTGCGTCCTTGAATGTGATATCAGTTACAAAAATATCTGTGGCATGTCAATCCCAAATACAGACCTGGGCAAGATAGGGAACTAAGGAAAGGCCGCATTCCACCAACTTATCTAAACGCTTAATACATACCAACCACAGAGTTCAGGGTAAGCCCGATACGCGCAAGTTTCTTGACACGGTGGGACTCATTGTAAATAGTGTGGCAAAAGTCGTACGGGACATCGCTTCACATGACACAAATTGATTAGCGAATTTCCGTGTTATTCGAATACTCCTAGCAATTCATCGAGGAGGCCAGAGGAGTGAATCCAGTGCTCGACAGAATGGTCGAAGCACCACTGTAGAGTATGTCTACCATCATTGACGGTCCATCTGAGTAAACATACACTGAACTCCGTGAAACGCTTGGCATACCTGGCAGGCTACACTCGACGATCAATCAAAGCAGCGGGAATACGGCAGTCACAGAGAAAAAGTTTTACAGAAACGGCCTTAATGCCCACCCTCTGCAACAAAGGCCGCGGGGCCAAAGATGTCACAATTACAAGAGTAAGTGTGCAGTGTAAAGCACAGGGGAACTTCGACGCATTTCAAGTCAACGTGATATGAAGTCTGACAGAGAAGAACTGACTTCTTAAACAGCAACAAAGTGAATAACCAGAGGATACCCACAATTCCTATGTACATCCCGGCGCTTATATTTCCATCTTGACGTCGACCTCTTCTGGTGATTGGGTCTCTCCTATCATTTTTTGATGGCGTATGCTATTTTTCATGCATTGCCACACCTCTGCCGCGGCTTCTCGTGCCACCTCCTTAGCCCTCACAAGCTCAGCCTGATCGAAAGATGACCCATGACGAGCGCTGTAAGTCGACCAAACATCCTCGCATGGTGGAGCACTTCCTTTTATCGGCCCTGACAGTGCAAATCCAAACAGGAAAGCAAAACATCCACCTCCTTCAAGCACAGCATCATCGGCTATGTCGACCTCCACGGAAATCACGCTTCCCTTCTTCACTCTACCAACAGAAACTGCACAAACCACACCACGCATCGCGATTGAACCGGAGTTAATAAGAGCAAGCGTGCATGCGTTGATTTCGGCTGCGAGAAGGGCATAACCGGGCGTTGGGTTCGTTAGGGCTTGAACGACGACTTGAATGAGAGTGCGTGGGTGTTGTGCGAGAAGACAGGAGCGCTCTACGATCTCTCGTATCGCCATCCCACGAGATTTCTCTGCAGTGCCTGGCACTGATGAGAGCGGACGGACGTGCACTTCGACGGTTGCGCGAGCGGGGTGTTCAGCTGCTAGACGGGCTGCAATGGGACCGCTGACTGAAGCAAGAGCTGAACAAGAAGGGCGAAAAGAGAATCTAGCTGATCCGTCAACGGCATCGAGGCCGTCTCCGCATGAAATGCTGATCGATCGCAGAGCTGTGGATGACATGGTCGTTTTAGATAGCGACCATGTTTCTGCAAAGAGAAGAGAAACCTAAAAATGGGGTTAGGGTTCCTGATCAAGCCGATGAATTTGAGTTTTCTCAGATGAGCGCCGTCCTATAGCGAGTTCTCGTCCAAGTCTGCAAAACTCCTTTGCCTAGATATTTTCAATTTCTGAATTGCAGCATGGAGGGAATAGCCCATCTACATATCATTGTCATGGCAATATTCCTCTTGTTTAGTATTTACGACATTCCGCGAAAGAACGACGGTCACCTTGATTACCATATTACAAGGATGACTTTAATTAGACGTAGTACTGGAAGCCTCAGTTTGTATTCAAGGTCTGACGTTACTGACGGAATATAGATGCTAAGGCTGCTGTGATCGTATGAAATGCAATTAGGAACACGAATGTTTCCCGTTGAATACTGGCGCTGGGGACTGCAAACACTCAATACTTTAATTTTGGTTGTGCTGGCATGGCCAAACATTTAATATTCGGCAAGAGCTTGAGCACCTGCTCCTATATCGGCACGTTAGTAAATCCCGTAAATCGACACTCTTGTGATGAGTTCATAGGCAGACAAGTCGGTCTCACGATCATCTGGCGGTATCCTGACTATTGCCAAGAACTCAAGAAGTGGACTGAATTATGTACGACATGTATGAGTAAGTCCTAGTGAGATAGTAAGTTGTACATACTTCTGCGAAGATGTCTAAAACCCCGTGACAGCACCTATGAAGTTTTGAAGTCTTGTCTACCCCCCTGGAGATCCTACAAAGACATCGATAAGCCTGTCCTCTGACATGACTCGTTGCCTCTGGAGCAGATAAGCCACCAGAATATCTTCCCGCAAAGGCTCTGCATCATATTCCAGTAAGAATGCAGGCTTTCCATCTGACACTGTAGCATGAAATGAACACGATGCGATCGGTCTGTCCAAGTCATATTGAGCGTATACCTGTAGGACGGAGGCAGTGATGAGGAAAGGCGCTTTTGTGAAGGAGAGAGCTTGCCTTTTGGTGATGGCTTGAGATCATCTTCCACACGTATGGCCCGTAATCGGTCCCCATAACAAAAGCAGTTCTACAGTAGCTAGCTCATGAATTCTCCAAAGGTCGCCCTGCAAGCAAAGCACGGCTTACGTTCCGTCCGCCAGTTTAGTTTTTCGGAGCCATTTTTGAACGTTGATCGGTGCGTTACCATGTCGTTCTGGAAATGAGATGGTATTTGGGAGAATTTCTCGCTGGTGGAAGATGGCTACAATCCGACCAGGAGTACGACGGTCGCGGACTATTGTCTGTTTCCCATCGTCGTTGATCGTGTACAGTGGGATACCAGGGTGAGCATAAAATGTCTCATTCTTTGGATTAGTGCTGGTTATGAAGTAGGGTGTAGGCAGAGCGGGGTTGACGAGCGTCGCTGTGGAGTCCATGGTGGATCGATGTCTGAGACAAGTCTGGGAAACGTCAATGGCGTCAGTGAATCTGACCGAACATGAGAAGCGATGAGTGTCACTAATGTTTATATCTGAATTGAGTAGTAGTACGTACCGCGTACCCGCGGGGCCAGTTCGCTACATCACGAGAACTTTCAGGTGACGATCTGGGCAACCATCATCCGGCAAGAGCCCTGTGAGTCGGACTCCAACATCCATAACAAAATCGAGTTCCAGAATCAGGATGAAACGTTGGATGCTCGTATCATGATGTCACGGTAGATAATCAAGCAACGGTGTCACAAATTTCATCCAGGGGACTTTGAGCGTAGTTACTGAGCCTGAGTGACTGAAGTTTTGATAGGAACAATCTTCGAATTCTATGCAGGGC
>NW_024542503.1:0-10423 GCF_016758785.1 Suillus bovinus | reverse complement strand
GTCGATACCTACACGGAGCTCACGAAGCATATACACTTCTACCCCGATTTCCATGGTGAGATGAGCTACATTTCGTTTTAATATCTTGCTGACTCTATCGCAGGAAACAGGTCTCCGATTGCCGACCCTCGAATGAGAGGTTCCATTGTCGGTCTTGAGCTGGTAAGTCACTGCTTTGCTTAAGATTTGAACTTCAGCTGAAGTGTGAGCTAGGAATCATCTATCGCTGACCTCGCTCGCAAGTACTACCTAACACTTGAGGCTATCGCACTTCAAACACGCCACATCGTCGAGGCTCTCAACACAGGGTCATGACATCACGTCTCTGTATATGTCCGGTGGACAGGCAAAGAATGTGGTGATGATGCAGCTCTTTGCGGACACGTGTGACATCCCCGTCATCCTGCCCAAGTCACATTCCGAGGCTGTGGTTCTCGGTGCAGCGATGTTGGGAAGGATTGCAGCAGAGGGTGTCAAGGACGGAGAAGACATGTGGAAGATTATGGTAAGACATCCTATGTAATCTATCGAGCGTAGTAGATACTGATTGTCATTCAGGTCGAAATGACACCCACTGGAACCCTCGTGGCTCCTAGTGCTTCATCGAAAGTGAAGAAACTGTTAGATGCCAAATACAAGATATTCCGAGAGACGATTGATATCCAGAAGCGGTGGAGACAGGAGATCGAACAAGCCAAGCAATGAAATGTGCATGTGCAGTCAAAGAAAGCGCAATCCGGTTCACGATAGATTTGTGTAGTATTGTACCAATATTGTATGAATGCAAGAACACGAATTTGGTATCCCAGTCGACTGCGAGATAACGATTACTAGAGCAATCGATCGAGAATCATTAATCAGCTATCACAGTGATGCACTGGTAAATGCACCCGGAGGGATCACCAGTACTTGGTACTTGATGCTAGTGAGCAGTGGTTGCACTGGCAGTGTTGGGAGATGGGGTGAAAGCGAAGAAAAACAGTTCGAACTGACGAAGATGGGTTCTTCGAGATCTTGCATATAATTGAACTTTGCTTGCTTGACCAACTTTCTCCTCTGCTATCTTCGGCAATATTCGATGGGAACCCCAAGAGCTGTTCGCTCTACCGGAAAACCAATACGACTCGACAAACCGCCGTAGTAAAAAGCGGTTATTGATGACAGTGCTCTCGCTCGCCATCGGATGAGGACGTTCTTAACTTCCTTGGAAATATCGGCACAGTCACAACAAAATGAACTGGTAACAATGTACTCGAATCGTCACATGTTCATTTTGTTGATCCTCTCCGTCGGTAAGTGGCATCAAAATACTTGATCGCAGTATTTGAGGATTGTCGCCTGCCAATCGGCAGAAAGCTTGCTTGACCTGTAGGTCAAGTTGATGTTCTAACCTGAGGGTTGAAAGCTTGGAGGGCATCGGGTGTTGTCACTGTTGTGTAATGAGCAGCAGACAGGCTTTGTTATCTAAACTCCGCTTGAATCTGACGACCTCATGTGCCGACCGGCGGCCATACCTTGCTTGCACATTCTGATTCACCAATATCATGATCCACCACCATGACATGAGCGTCAAGCGATGATAATCGAATATCTACATTTCCATACTTTGGAAAAGGCGAACCGGATTCAATCAGGCTTGATGAACTACGTTAATTGGTCGTAGATCGTTATTTTTGACGCACTTGCAAGCTGGAGAAACCAGCTGAAGGAGGTTACCACAAAGTCCGTCTGACCTTATACTGTCATGGCACAAATTATGTTTGATATTTTTATAGGTATATGATCGGATTGGGGCTCAGGTATTTTGCCGCCGGATTGTACTGTTATTCGAGCGCTCTCTTCTGCGTTTCCGAAAGACAAGTTTGAGTTGGAGGTAGCTAGAACTCGGAATACACGTTGTGTGTTATTATTCGTGCTGGCATTGAACACTCTATGTTCTTTTGAAAGGCGGCAACGTGCAAGATGATCGTCGCGTTCACA
Organism: Suillus bovinus; assembly: GCF_016758785.1. Lineage (NCBI taxonomy): Eukaryota > Fungi > Basidiomycota > Agaricomycetes > Boletales > Suillaceae > Suillus > Suillus bovinus. The sequence goes on along the minus strand of NW_024542503.1, from coordinate 8,443 downwards.
GATATACCTTCCACGAATTCATGTATGGAACTCTGACGCGTCGAATCCTGTGTGAACGGAATACATGGTCTTGAATTCGAGCCATCTACGAGCAGAAGTAGAATTTATTTCCAATCACCCTGTTTCAGCCGTTCTCTCGGAGCTTCACAAATTGCATCCTGCTCAGTTACCAGAGAGCCGGCTTCAACGCGTGTTATGAGAAAAGTTATTGAGTTGTGCTCTGTCTACCCCGGTGATATGTTGATACCTGCCAACATCAGCACTCTATGAATCAAGATGCGGCTGATCCGGAATCCAGTTATGAAATCAGTGAAGAAAGAAATATTTTGCGTGCTTTATTTCAGCAATGGAAGGGTCTGCCCGATCCCCATAGTGGAGAGAGGCGCATGAGATGGGTCGTCCTTTGCCTTACAGACCTGTTGCTTGGGCTTGTAACGATCTGGGTGGACAAATGTCTCTAATGAGCCAAAATCTAGCCCGAAATTGGGTTGCCTGAAACCTACGAACCACAAATAAACACCTCAATCTGAATATTTCTTGTAATACTAGGACTGCAACTGTACGGTTCCTGGCATTAAGGAGATGAAATCATGGGAGTCGACAATGTAAAGTATACAGAACAAGATAGCAAAAGGTACATACTGTTCTGCAGATACATCGCATGTCAGTTTATGGACGAATCAGGTACGACGAGATAATCTTGAACTATTGGAGCAATCTTGTCAGAAACGCCGTTCAGAATGTCTATAGTCTCATTCTGATAGAAAATATCAGAAACGTCAGCCATGGATGATAGACGAATCAGTGGACTTGGACTCTTACCCAAACAGTGTTCTGAAATTTACGACCCTCGTCGCTCAGCACGAAATCGGCGACCTCTATGAGGCGGCCAAGGTTTACGTACCCGGCTTTCATATTGTCTTCATTGTCTCGTCCGCCCACCGCAGCAAATACAAGCTGACGGCTACCTTGTTCAGCCGTCCACGCCAGGAGACGTTCATTGAGAGCGACCGCTATTCTGGCAAATGAAAAGGTCGGTTTCTTGTACCAGTCACGCCGTAATTGTGAATAACAGTATCCTGGGTTCACGGCCACAGCGCTGAGTGGTGTGATAGACTGCAACCTGTCCGTCAAGGCACGAACGAAGAGAACATTCAACACTGGGTATGGGTCAGATTAAAACAGGAAACAAAGATAGGAGGCACGTACGCTTTGATTCATTATACCGGGATTGCATGTGCCTGAGAGATGTTGAACGTGAGGAATTCCTACGAAGATGAAGCTTTGTTTGTTTGCTTACTCAGGTATACACCACTCTTCGTTGCTCAGCGTTTCAAGTGGTGTCGTGGAAGCCTCGACCTCTTTCGCGGGCGTGATCCAGTAGTGAAGATCACTGGACACAATTACTATCCGTGAAGGTGTTGAAGACTTTTCCCCCCGCAGCGACTAATTGCGGAATGAGGAGCAAAGAAAGAAGTGACGTTGCAAGATGATTGACTTGTAGTCTGAAGGGCGGATATGAGTCATAACAACGCGCAGAAAAAGTGCAATAGACCAACACGGACTCCCAGCCATCAGCGGTGGGCTGGTAAACGAGCTGCACGATTGCTGCGTTCATGACAAGGATATGCAAATCACCGCCCTCCCTCTTGAATTTATCAGAAAATGTGGTGACTGATGCAAAATTTGCAAGGTCGACTATCCAGAGCTCGCATCCATTGTATCCGGTCTCTCGTTCAATTTCTAAGTTCAAAAGATAGAAGTCAATCGTCTCACATCGGGTTTATACTAAACGATCATACATACCAGCCAAAGCGACCTTCCCCTTGGCCTCGTTACGGCAGGCAATTATCAACCGCGCTGGTTGCATACGGGCAAAGTGTTTTGATGCCTCGAATCCAATGCCCACATTGGCACCGACGACAAGAACTGTTTTTCCAGATAGATCAGCCGTCTCCACTGGGGGCACCACCGACCATTGATCAATCACAGATGCGAGTAATGACTTCTTCATGATGATTGGGAAAGCTTGCAGATTTAAAGAGACTCCATTCGAACAACCTTTAATAGTACTACACGCCGTTCGGCATTTGGTCCACGTCATGCATCATGGAGGGGCCAATACTAGTAGTCACTGCATCAGTGCTCGATATTTGTAATACTTAGTGGTGACTCGGTTGATGCAGATAAGGCCTGTATCCAACAAATAGGATAGCTCCATCATCAAAAGCATAGGTATGCTCAAGACGGGATCAACTGCAAGAATGCGTCAGCTAAGATGCATACGGTAATAATTTGGCACTTGTTCTTTGTCCATGCAATGACACTATACCTTAGTCATGAACGTAATGTAAGCCTGTGCTGAAACACTGGATGAGTCAACTCTCCGCTACACAGGACCAATACAAGGCTTGAAGCCACGCTCCTACCCAACAGACATTTCAAGGGTGGGGGTCCCATCTAATACAGTAGTAGATAATCAAATAGAGCATTTTTTTCTCATCTACCATAATTCAAACACCAAACTTCTCCCTCCACCCTCTCAATGAGTTCCATGAGTGTTTGCAGGATACAAAGTACCCATGTGCATGTGTAACGGTCATACTTAGCGAATTGATAACAGCGCAGACAACTCTATACACTTGCCAAATTGGCTCAAGCGTGAATTGGTCCACAGGTGCGGAGGACCTGTGGCTTTACTTGTTTTCTTGTGTTTTGCGCCAGCGGTCGTTGAGAGGGTGGAGGGAGAAGTTCGGTGTTTGAATTATGGTAGATGAGAAAAATTGCTCTATTTGATTATCTACTACTGTACTAGATGGGACCCCCACCCTCGAAACGTCTGCTGGGTAGGAGCGTGGCTTGAAGCCGGCTCGCTGAGAGACAATTGATATCCAGAAGCGATTTATGTAAAACTTAGGCACAGTCTGGACAACAAATAATTGCGAATTCAAAATTCTGAATCAAGTCACATGATGGTCTAGGAGATGCCGGATCACATCATTGCAGATTATGCAGTGCTGTCAGCGCACCTTGCTTACCTACCGCCATGTCATCCAGTGAATCGATCAACAGTGACAAATCTACTCATTCTCTTCATTCTCATGGTACCATTGACCAAGTGGAATTGAAGAAGGGCAAAAGAAAGCCTGCTGCCTCCTGGACATAGTGCTGCTGTGGTCCGGTTCGTCCTTGGTTCAGTCCATGGTTCCAAGTTTTGGACGGACCGGACCTGAAAGAGGTTCGCGGTCCACCATCACCCGAACGGTTCGGACATAGGTTCAGACCTTCCCGAACCGTTCCGAACCCCGAACCGCAGCATCCTCATGTTATCGGTGAGGCACACACTACTAGTAATGGTCACTTCGACTTCGACTCAACTTCAACTTCTGCCCCCATGGTCATTGGGATCCTCAGGATTTGCGACGACTTTGAATTCTTTCCGGAGGCTCGCATCCCGCACCCCCGGCTCTCGAATGGGCTGTTTTCGCGACCCTCCAATGTATATGGCCTTGGAGAGCGGTTGTTCACTTTGTTAGCAGTTAAAAGGAGCAAGCACCAGGTGAGTTCACTCATCATCATGTCTGAATCTGACGCATGCGCCCTCAATACTGATGGATTCTTAAGGATGCTAAGGACATCATCTTTTATCATGATCCTGATGATACTGTCCCACTATCTACTCCTTCCTCTGCGCCTACTCTCACAGGTTGCAAACCAGTGCCAGTTATAGCTGGTTCTCGACGATCCGTTCGCATTCCTGAACTTATGTTTATAGTTTGACAAGTATTATAAACCGCCAACTCGGGCACCTGCCAAAGAACCCTGCTCCGCCAACAAGACCCTTGCATGAAAATCGGTACGGTGACGCGTGGATGCGCGAGGCCATCAAAACCCATCAAGCCGCAGACCAACGCGCTCATAATCCTCATCAAGAACTCACGATGTATCTGTCTTCGCCGCTAGAGCAAGCTGACAACATTGTTGCCTGGTGGGGCGTAAGTAATCTCATCATGACCTGTTTATTTGCTACTTAAATGGTTCCTTAGCTTCACTCATTGCAGTATCCTACTCTAGCACGCATTGCACGAGACTACTTGCCCATTCAAGGAAGCTCTGTCCCCTCCGAACAGGCTTTTTCGAGCGGAGGGATCACTTCTACTGTTCGACGCAATGGACTTGCAGCATCCACATTCAGCTCGCTGCAGCTATTGAAGGCAGCATACAAGAATGGCCATGTTTCTGCAAAGGTTGAGGCAGAAGCAGCCATGTTGGATGTGTAGCTACGAGTACAAGTTCTATCTACGTTTTTTTGTGCGCTGTAAAATATGTACATTTTTTTTTTGCTCACTGTAAAAAAAATCGGGTTCAGTTCACGTTCGAACGTGAAAATAACCGGACCTGACCATTCCAAACTGTTCGTAAAGGTCCAGTTCGGGGTTTGTCGAGTCTGGTAGAACTGGACCTAGGTCCGGTTCTTGGTTCTCGCTCATCCCTCTGTGAACCTGACCGAACCGGACCACGGCAGCACTACCTGGATATCAGATGAAGAAGCTGTTTTTGTCGACTTTCTATTGTCTCAGTTTTCTGTGAGTGGCGATGGAAATTTCAAGACTCCAACACTTACTGCAGCTGAAAACTTACTGAAGGAGAGATTCCCAAATGGAAGTGGTGCTGAGAAGACAGCTAGTGTTTGTAAGACTAAGTGACAATCGGTATGTTATCAGTCACATGATTATGTCACATAGATTCAATACCTTGTAGCTCAAATCAGGGTATAATGCTGTTTTAGATATCAAAAACACATCAGGATTTACATGGAGTGAGAGCCCCTTCAGTGACAAATTCTGTATTATATGTGTTACAATAACATTTACTCCTATCATATTTTTCTTTTCTTGTAAACCATGCCGCCAACTCTAGACTCATCTAGACTCGGCTATTCTCTTATCAAGCGGGCTGTCCGCACTTCTCTTCTTTCTGATTGTAACATAGATACTATCTTGCGCCACATGGCGGTTTCACCTATCTTTGCTATCTTGATAGGTTGTACTCTTTTTCCTATCTCTGTTACTTTTCTTGTCGCGGCTACGCCGCTTCCTTTTACCTATATAAAACCCTCTGTACCATAGATGTATTCCTTAACTTAATCTACTGGGTTTTCCCCTTGAAACCTGATCTACTAAGGTCTCCACCCTTAGTAGCCTGAACTCTGATTCTAAGACAGTCACTCACTGTCTTAGCCTGAAACCCTTGATTGCGGTAGAAGTGCTAAAACCACTCACCGCTTAGGCAGAAGTGCTAAAACCACTCGCCGCTGATCCTGCATAGAAGCCGCGGCTCGTGCAGTAGGAACCACCAGAAACCTCCCTTGTATTAGGAAGGCCGACGAACTGTTCGCCCGACAGGTCTATCTTGACCGGCAACAGCAGAACTATCCCAGTCGTAACAATATGGGTCACCCGACCTACATAATATCCCGTATAAGACGGGCCAGCGGACTATGGGCCGATGTGATGTATATCCCTGATGTTGACGGATGGGCTGGGGGGAATATTATTTCCGATGGAGACAGGTGGGCCCATCTATGCCAATGTTATATATATGCTCGATGATGTTGGATGGGCTGGGATGAATATTTTTACTGATGGAGATGGGTGGGCCCATCCGGGGAATATGTACAGTAGGATGGACATGTATATTATAGACAGCTAGGCTGAAAGGAGATGAGAGGCAATCATTATTATATAGATGGGTGGGCCAATGTAAAGGTACATTGTATAGACAGGTGGGCTGATGTACAGGAATAATTTTGTAGACGGGTGGGCCGAGGGAGGGGTGGAATATTTATTATATATGGGTGGACCAAGGTCATTGTGAATTGTACAGATGGGTGGGCCGAGCGAGCAATAAAACATTTATTATATCGATGGGTGGGCTGAGAGTGCAGGAAATTATTTATGATATAGACTGGTGGGCTGACGAGGTAATATATTACATAGACGGGTGGGCCGAGGTAGGGAGATATTGTGTAGACATATAGGCCAAGGTATTGGTTTACTATATAGATATATAAAGCACTTGTCTGACATGCACGGATTGCCGAGTCCCGACGCCCGAAAATCGAATCCCATGGTACAACATCCATTTTTCCATGAGAAATCACTGTCTCGAATTCCGGATGCCTGATGACCGGAAGCTCCAGACTGGAAACTGGATACTCGCAGGAATGTGTGAAATATTGATGTCCTGAGACATATCACTGAGTGCTGAGAGCCAAACCGCAAAACTGAAAGTGTTACCACTGACTGATTGAATCACCTAGTGCCGAGTGCCGAAGCCCAAAGCCTGAAACCCGAGCCGCGAAACCCGAGACTGGAAGCAATACACAATATGGAATTTCTTACAAAATTCACCATGTGCCGATCCTAAAACCCTGGAATTCATCATTGACTTATCGATTCACCAAGACCCGAGACCCAAATGCTGAGTGCCAAGGCCAAATCCGAAACATGAAATCAATGGAAACCCACATTTCACAACATTGTTGACTTGGAAATGTTAGATTGTCTTCAACAGTTTGCCAGAAGTCATTTTCCGATCCCCGAGCCTGAAACCCGAAACCTGGAAAACTTGTAATGAGTTCTACAAGTTTTCCAGGTTTCGGGTTTCGGGCTCGGGGATCGGAAAATGACTTCTGGCAAACTGTTGAAGACAATCTAACATTTCCATGTCAACAATGTTGCAAAATGTGGGTTTCCACTTGTTTCATGTTTCGGATTTCGGGCCTCGGCATTTGGGTCTCGGGTCTTGGTGAATCGATAAGTCAATGATGAATTCCAGGGTTTTAGGATCGGCACATGGTGAATTTTGTAAGAAATTCCATATTGTGTATTGCTTCCAGTCTCGGGTTTCGCGGCTCGGGTTTCAGGCTTTGGGCTTCGGCACTCGGCACTAGGTGATTCAATCAGTCAGTGGTAACACTTTCAGTTTTGCGGTTTGGCTCTCAGCACTCAGTGATATGTCTCAGGACATCAATATTTCACACATTCCTGCGAGTATCCAGTTTCCAGTCTGGAGCTTCCGGTCATCAGGCATCCGGAATTCGAGACAGTGATTTCTCATGGAAAAATGGATGTTGTACCATGGGATTCGATTTTCGGGCGTCGGGACTCGGCAATCCGTGCATGTCAGACAAGTGCTTTATATATCTATATAGTAAACCAATACCTTGGCCTATATGTCTACACAATATCTCCCTACCTCGGCCCACCCGTCTATGTAATATATTACCTCGTCAGCCCACCAGTCTATATCATAAATAATTTCCTGCACTCTCAGCCCACCCATCGATATAATAAATGTTTTATTGCTCGCTCGGCCCACCCATCTGTACAATTCACAAGGACCTTGGTCCACCCATATATAATAAATATTCCACCCCTCCCTCGGCCCACCCGTCTACAAAATTATTCCTGTACATCAGCCCACCTGTCTATAACAATGTAACCTTTACATTGGCCCACCCATCTATATAATAATGATTGCCTCTCATCTCCTTTCAGCCTAGCTGTCTATAATATACATGTCCATCCTACTGTACATATTCCCCGGATGGGCCCACCCATCTCCATCAGTAAAAATATTCATCCCAGCCCATCCAACATCATCGAGCATATATATAACATTGGCATAGATGGGCCCACCTGTCTCCATCGGAAATAATATTCCCCCAGCCCATCCGTCACATCAGGGATATACATCACATCGGCCCATAGTCCGCTGGCCCGTCTTATACGGGATATATGTAGGTCGGGTGACCCATATTGTTACGACTGGGATAGTTTCTGCTGTTGCCGGTCAAGATAGACCTGTCGGGCGAACAGTTCGTCGGCCTTCCTAATACAAGGAGGTTTCTGGTGGTTCCTACTGCACGAGCCGCGGCTTCTATGCAGGATCAGCGGCGAGTGGTTTTAGCACTTCTGCCTAAGCGGTGAGTGTTTGTAGCACTTCTACCAGCAATCAAGGGTTTCAGGCTAAGACAGTGAGTGACTGTCTTAGAATCAGAGTTCAGGCTACTAAGGGTGGAGACCTTAGTAGATCAGGTTTTCAAGGGGAAAACCCAGTAGAATTAAGTTAAGGAATACATCTATGGTACAGAGGGTTTTATATAGGTAAAAGGAAGCGGCGTAGCCGCGACAAGAAAAGTAACAGAGATAGGAAAAAGAGTACAACCTATCAAGATAGCAAAGATAGGTGGAAACCGCCATGTTGGCGCAAGATAGTATCTATGTTACAATCAGAAAGAAGAGGAAGTGCGGACAGCCCGCTTGATAAGAGAATAGCCGAGTCTAGATGAGTCTAGAGTTGGCGGCATGGTTTACAAGAAAAGAAAAATATGATAGGAGTAAATGTTATTGTAACACATATAATACAGAATTTGTCA
>NW_024542502.1:0-10433 GCF_016758785.1 Suillus bovinus | reverse complement strand
CCCTGAGCATACGACAATAAAGTGCTTGGCTGCACCATACGCTAATTGTGTAAAGCCACTCTACTGTAACGTGTCAGTACAAGATGTAGATATGACGAGCCTGATACGATCTGATGGAACATTCCTCACCGCAAAGCGCATTGTACCAGAGCTTCCTTAATGCATGCCCCATCAAGACAATACTGTGCATTTTTAAATCGTTTTGGAGATATATGGATGCTTCAGGTGTGTAACTCATCAGCTCTCATAGCTCCTTCTCACAGTATCCCAGAAAGGTCTTAATGCGCGTCAAGCTGAATTCGCCGTGAAGAAATACAAATCGCATCGTCGGTGCGGTCCTACATTGATGATGAATTTGGGTGTTCTTGTCGAGTATCGCGGAGTCGGCCGTCAGTACCCAAAAGGAACCTCCGACATGCTCCGCTCGGAATCACTTTTGGCTAGCGAAAATTTTGAAACTTAAGTTTTTTGAAAAAGTATTCTGATAGACTTACTATACTACTCTAACATAGCACATCGTAAGGTTTCAAGACGAAAGAGGGATTTCTGAAGGTGTAGATAGAATTACAAGTTTGATGTCGGTAGTTGCCGCTTTTGATGACATACACTGTATTCCCTGCGAGCGCATGCTTTTTAAACCGTGTCATAACTGCTCGAAGAGTTTTCACCCGTACCCTAGCGGAGTCATGAACTGTGATGTGGATTTCTAAAGCGTGCTCCTTTGAAGATATTCTTTGGTAAAACTGACAGTACTATTCCCTACTCACCTGGAGAAAGAGCACGAGTCAAGAAAGAGATCACTTCTCGGATTTCAGGTATGTATACCCAGCACCATTTGCCGTTATTGGCCAGTGTCAGTGACTGTCCTGCAGTCTGCTAACAACAAATTTGTACACTCCCTTCCTATTTTTTGCAGGAACTTGCGAACGACTTGGGGTTAATGTGCAGTTAACTTCCAGACGAGGCTCTGATGGTGCGATAGTCCGAGTTGATTTATTTGAAGGGAACAGGAATCACACAAATTAAAGGTACCAATCCAGTCATAGTATGGGCGACCCAACTTTTTTTTTGTTTCCGATTTGTTCATTGAGAGTAGTATTCTGTGTAGGACAGTGCTGTTTAGTCTCGCGACCCGGTGTCCCGCCCCTAGTCCACATCCCAAGATAGATTCATGTAGGGCGTATCCCCATCGATCCGCCATTCCGCCGACCGTCTTAGGTGGGCAATTTGCGCTCCAACGTAATGAGTCCGAGTCTGAGGCTTGTCAAATTTTGACTTCAGCCTATTTTTTGTTCATCGCCCGCCTAGGCACGCAATTTAAAGGCACCGATCTCATCAATACGGGCACTTCAGTCTTAGGCTCGTCAAACTTTGGCTCCAGCCTATCTTTGCTCATCGTTCAGGCTGGCGATAACTATCCATTATGAGTGTTTTGTTTCGGAAAAGCAATCCTGGCTGAGTGGCGTCGGTATGGAACACATACCTTTGGCCATTCCATATCATTTGCCATGCATGTTGATCATGCGCTGTCAAATATATTATTTGCAGGAAAGAGCACTGGGAGACGTCATCAGATCCGCTATGGGCCTCCATTGCTATAAAGGCAGTCAAAATATGCCCATATGCCCCAGAAATCCTTCAGTCACCGATTGAAGAATCTCCGGTCATTCTTTAGTCATCATGCGTATCGACTTTCATTTCTTCCTCATTCTTGCCCTCGTTGTAACAGTGACGTTTGGTGCGACGTACCAAAGGTCGAGTCAACTCGCAGGCCAGAGCTTCCTTGACGCATTTACATTTCCAAGCAATCACGATCCCACACATGGCTAGAGTGTAAGGCGTCATTCCTTGAATTGTAGTATCTGATGGCTTATTCGCCCCACCATCCCAGGACTTATGTCAACGAGAGTGCTGCCCGAGCAGATAAACTCATTTCAGTGGCTAATAATAACTGATGCTCCGAGCTGACTATACCACGAAACTGTCCTCCTCCGATCCAGGAAGAAAATCCTTTCGAATCATGTCAAATTCCCAGTACGAAACTCATGTAGCAATGTACGTCTACATGGACTTGTGGCACGAGTGCGAAGGATTTTACTAATCTGATCAGTTTTGACATCGCGCATATGCCACAAGGTTGTGGGACATGGCCAAGCTATTTGTGGCGTGCCATCTCTGTGGTCGATTGGCTTGAAGCTGACTACGGGTCAGGGTTAGGATAATTCTTTGTCCCAGTATTTCGACGTCTGACGAGCGCACCGCGATACTATTGATCCAACAGGGTTAGTCTCATTAACAGGATAATTCATTCATTAACATTCACGATAGGAAGTGGGAGCAAACTGGCCGAATGGAGTATGTTCATATTGAGTTATTTTTTCTGTTATAACTCATGGTTACAGGGCGAAATCGACATCGTAGAAGGTGTCAACGATCAAACCCCCAATAAATGCAGTCTACACACGAGCTCTAGTAAGATCATGTTCGGGGAGCGAAAAATATAGGTACTAAAATCTGTTTTCAGATTGCACGATGCCCTCGTCTCGCTTAATGTCAGGGTTAGATCGTGTATCGAGTCTCCAGGTATTTGGTGGTGCCTGATGCAAATTGAATTTAGCACCATCAGTGGTACGGACTGCTACGCATACGATAACGGCAATGCGGGGTGTGGGGTCAATATGAACGACAAGAAGAGCTATGGCCCGCAATTTAACAGCAACGGGGGTGGCTGGTATGCATGCATATTGATGATTAGTTCTACCAGAATAAAACGCAAACAATGGCCAGGTATGCGATTGAAAAGCATTCAAGTTACATCAAGATTTTCTTTTGGGAGAGGACGAGTAGCTCTGTTCCAAGCGACGTCAAGTCTCCTAGGTTGAGCATTAATACTAGCCATTGGGTATGTTATTCCCATGTTTAATCGAATCCCTAATCGAACGCGATTTCAAAGGGAACACCCGCCCATACTTTCCCGATACTGATTGCGATCTCTCCGCTCATTTTGGACCCCAAACATCGTCATTAACCTTACATTCTGTGTGTGATAATCGTTGTTTTTGAACTTTCACCTGACCTGATACACGTGGCTCAACTAGGCGGAGACTGGGCAGGTTCCGTTTACGCCGCGTCTGGATGTCCATCTACATGTGTCGGTGAGTGTCCATTCTTCTAGGAAGTATCTCAAATATTCATTCTGCATTGTCAGACTACGTAGACAAAACCCATCAGCATTCAAGAATGCTTATTTTGAGTTCAACTCGTTGAACATCTACCAATGAAGCTCACGGAATGCGGTGCCAGCACCTACAAGGTATCATGAAATTGTACTGATATCACTTGTATGCCCATAAATCACAAAAGTCTTCACTCGTACACATTTCACTCCCATCCCTACATTCATGCTCATTCTAAAGACACTGGTCTTGCACTGAAACCGGAACGGACTGCAAGAGAAACCTCTATAGCGGGAGGCTCTATCTGTAGAAGACCGACTACAAACCAAGACCCCGCGCTCCCGAGGATCTGCGCCACACCACCCTGTCTTCGATATCTCAATCTTTGTCTCGAATTAATCCTCGGAGAGACTGCCGAGTCATCAATACTAAAATATACAAGAGTGAATTTAATGTCTCGCGCAACGCCAGTGAAACAAAAATCCAAACGAGGGCCAGAAGCGAAGGATATAATTGGGGTACACACAGACCTGCGCCATGACACGAGTATTAATCGAGACTGCAAAATCATGAGAAGGTAAAACGCGCACACAGCGGAGCAAGGTGAAAGTTTGCAATCAAACCCTCGTTCCCTTGATCGAGACAGAATTCTGGTTGCCTCATGGCATCCGTGCAGTCGCGGAAGAGACGACGTTTCTTCACAGTCACCCTCTCATAACACCAGGTTTTCTACTACAGACTCAGACACTGATATTCTGGGGTGTTTGTAATTGCATGAGAACTTGCGCATGGCTGTGATATGTGGAAGTGTCTTTCAGTGCGCCGTCTATGGCGCTGGATCAGTTCAAAAATTATACACACACCAAACTCACTCACACACGGATGGCTAAACACACACATGTCTCGTATTGTCGAACATTCAGTACTATACGCGCATTTTCAAGTTGACCGTGTTGTTCTAACTAAGGGCGTCTTGAATCATTGGGCCGCTGCAGCCCTGGCAAATACTATCTCACTTGTATTGCAGAAAATCGAGCACTACCGATAACTGAAAGCAAACCGGTGATAAGTTCATTGAAGAATGCAAGACTCGGACCAGGTATGAGACCGCACTTCTTGAGTCAGGAGAATGGACACAGTTAATGAGCAAGCAAGCAAAATCGGTGTATATACCCTCTTCGCAGCTGATGAGAATGTAAGACCAGGCATGAGACTGTGCTTCTTGAGCGAGAAGACGGAAGCGGAATTGAAGTCAGGTGCAGCTAACACAAGAATGGCCTTCTTCTTGCGGGACTTCGGATCAACAAATTTGACAGGTGTTTGCGATGTCAGTCGTTTATGTTTCGTCATGGTTCAGGATAAGCTACTGATCTATAGGCAGCAAAGGAGGATCTAGTCGCATCGTACAGTAAACAAGACAGTGGCGTGTAAGCCACGTTGCGCGTGTTTCAGAGTCCGACTCACCTTGCCGAATGTTGCCGCTTGACCAGCCGAAATCCATCCGAAACCCACACACATGTGTTCGGCATCTGTGTGTAAGTAAGTTTCCTGTGTGTAATTTTTTGAACTGATCCAGCGCCATATCTTTTTGTTTCTTGCTCACCACTATGGCGACATCTGCTTCTTTTCATGGCGTGTTGGTCTTCGGAATGCAAGAAGATATCAAATTGACAAAAAGAATTATTGGCGCTATGACGCTTTCATTGCAACTCCAGAACCGTGACTGGGAGATGTAGTATCTCAAAAGTGACTCTGAGACATGCCATGGTAGCGTCCAGAGAATCTAGTAAGTCCGCATTGTCTGTCACCATCCTGGCATTGGCGCCGTGCTGATTGGGCTAGATTCACAAAGTTTGCTCAGTGACATACTCATGGAGTCATCTGGTCCTTGGTCACGACTCACCTAGCACGAGCAGTGACTGCACCGGTACCCGTTTACACTCGACCGGGTGTCACCAATCCACACACCGAAGGCAGATTAGTGACTGGCACACCTGCCATGCAACTCCAAGCGCTGAGATACCTACCATGCCCGTCAACATATTAAAAATGGACATTTCATCCGTATGGTCCTCAGCAATACCATCGTCTGTCCTGACCCGATGGCCCGTAGCTGAACACGTCTTTTCGGGGTCGCAGACAAAGATGTAGAGCACCTTCACCCTCTATGACGTACGGAAGAATAGGCTCTATCAGAATCGCCTGGAGCAGATCTAGTGCACTTGATGGTAGGTCCCTTGTCATGATAATGCTTCTCATCTTCACAATTGCTCGTATCTAGCATCTATTACCTACTTTTACCATCCAGCTTCAACTTATTCAGGCGCTAACTTGTCTTGTCCACAGCTTATCTGTGTTTCACGATGCTGTCAATGACTCGATACGTCCGCGTTATTTCCTGTCATCTTAGTTTTCTGTCTGTGATCTTCCCCTTCGTCGACACAATAATACAATGCTGTGATTGCCTCCTGACTGATTTCTCTGTTCTAAATCTACCAGTCTCCCAGAGTTTTATATACGTGAATTACTTCCGCAGCCAGTGTGCTATCCCGACGAATATCGATAGTTGTCAGCCGTGAAACCAGTCCGCCTCAGCATCGAAGCATACTGTAAGGAATGTCACTCTGCTAGCCACGGACACCAGCTATGGAATTCCCTTTGTACCGGATCGAAGTACTACTTATGGAACTCCCTTTGTGCTCACTTACATACAAATAGTCGGTCCCTACTTTCTATAGCTCCAGTGAATAAACTCCCCCTCACTCATTCTCTCTTGGTCCGAATCATTCCCCGTCGAACTCAATCAACCAGCCTTACAATACCAAGCCAGTTCTCAAATTCTCTTCATCGAAAATAAAAAAAATGAAGAGCGATTATTTGACGAGCGCAAGCGTGAGTCTAAATGGTACAAAACAGATATGACAAGATGCGAAAAACAGGTGTTGAAATCCGATGCAGTTGAAGCTGAAACGCCGAGTATAGTACACAATATAAGGAAGAGCATCAGAAACAAGGAAGCATCACAGTTCGCACTGCTCTGGAGTCGAAGCCGGAGTGCTTTGTATCATACACAACGGGAGCACATAGTTTGAGAAAAAGGCAGAAAGAAGCAAGAAACTTGACTCGAGAATCATCTACTTATTTGCTGCCAAGTCCTTTGCTATGGGCTGTTTAACTTCGAATTCGCGACGAAGCGAGGGACGTACACATGCGATTTTCCAGTATGAACTCAAAAATCTTCTTCTCTAGTTCCTCTCCCTCATAGCCTTGACGAGAAATCTCTTTCGCTCCTCTCTCCACAGCGACGGCTGTCGGAGATTTCAAGTAATAGTCCACGGCAGACTTGATGCTCTCCAGCTTGTTCCCGCCATTGATGGGTAAAAAGGCAGAGTACTCAAGGGCGATAATAGTAGCTGCTTCCTATTATGAGAACTACAACTGGTCATGCAGTGGGAAACTGACCAATGCCAGTATGAAGGATTCTGTTTGCAACAGCAGCAAACAATGATCCCTTCGCAACCTGTTGCACAGTCATACAGCGCCGAGGATCAGTGTGAAGCAAATCCAACCTACCAAAGGCTGAAGGACAGCGATAATGCCATATATATCTATGATGGCCTGGTCACAGGTGTGAGTATCAGAATCAACCTCACAGAGAGGAGTGCTTGCATTCTGAGGGAAAGGAAAATCAGAACCAGAAGGTGATAAATTGACATTTGATTGAGACGCACATTCTATTTCATTAACCGTGACAGTTGCGGATAATCAACCACCAGATTGTAAACAATGACAGGTTTACAACGGGTAACTTACAAACTGTCAAGAGTTGGAACCAGATGAGCATCACTACGTAACGGTGGAAATATGCAATCCATAGACGTACAAGCTGAATAAGATTGCTTATCAGTAGAGTAATATAAGATCCAGACGGGACATGATTCACACACATTCTGCGAACACATCATGGATACAAGAGATTATATGGCTAGAATCCTTGAGCGATTGAAACCTACTCACATCCTACAGAGTGAAAGAACCAGTCAACATGATCAATACATTGAATGCTTCACAGTATGAAGGTAAAACGACTTACATTCTGTGTGGGGCAAGAGAATATGCAAGATATGTGAATATAGAACATAAGTCATCAGGGAGGGGCACTCAACGAACTATGCATTATATGAGCAATCATGATTCGACTTGGGTGATAGAATAGAAGATGCTCACATCAGGCTATGAATGCAAGTTGAATCATTTAGAATCATTTCAATACAAGATATGATAAAGACACCTACCACCTGCCAAAAAAACAAATGTAAGATTTCTGCACATGGATCACCGGCGGAAAATAATCAAGGCACTTACGTCCTGTCCACAAGCGAGCAGGAGTGATTGTCAGTATGGGTTGAGAATCAGGAACCATCTAAGCACTTACGTGCTGTCAACAGACGAGCAATAGCAAGGGATGGGGATCATGAGCATCGGTCGAGGACTCGAAACCATCGAGGCACTTACTTCCTGTCAACAGGCGAGCAGCAGCAAGGGATGGGGATCATGAGCATCGGTCGAGGACTCGAAACCATCAAGGCACTTACTTCCTGTCAACAGGCGAGCAGCAGCAAGGGATGGGGATCATGAGCACCGGTCGAGGACTCGAAACCATCGAGGCACTTACGAGCTGTCAACAGGCGAGCAGCAGCAAGGGATGGGGATCATGAGCACCGGTCGAGGACTCGAAACCATCGAGGCACTTACTTCCTGTCAACAGGCGAGCAGCAGCAAGGGATGGGGATCATGAGCATCGGTCGAGGACTCGAAACCATCGAGGCACTTACGAGCTGTCAACAGGCGAGCAGCAGCAAGGGATGGGGATCATGAGCACCGGTCGAGGACTCGAAACCATCGAGGCACTTACTTCCTGTCAACAGGCGAGCAGCAGCAAGGGATGGGGATCATGAGCACCGGTCGAGGACTCGAAACCATCGAGGCACTTACGAGCTGTCAACAGGCGAGCAGCAGCAAGGGATGGGGATCATGAGCATCGGTCGAGGACTCGAAACCATCGAGGCACTTACGAGCTGTCAACAGGCGAGCAGCAGCAAGGGATGGGGATCATGAGCATCGGTCGAGGACTCGAAACCATCAAGGCACTTACTTCCTGTCAACAGGCGAGCAGCAGCAAGGGATGGGGATCATGAGCACCGGTCGAGGACTCGAAACCATCGAGGCACTTACGAGCTGTCAGCAGGCGAGCAGCAGCAAGGGATGGGGATCATGAGCACCGGTCGAGGACTCGAAACCATCGAGGCACTTACGAGCTGTCAACAGGCGAGCAGCAGCAAGGGATGGGGATCATGAGCATCGGTCGAGGACTCGAAACCATCGAGGCACTTACTCTCTGTCAACAGGCGAGCAGCAGCAAGGGATGGGGATCATGAGCACCGGTCGAGGACTCGAAACCATCGAGGCACTTACTTCCTGTCAACAGGCGAGCAGCAGCAAGGGATGGGGATCATGAGCATCAGTCGAGGACTCGAAACCATCGAGGCACTTACTTCCTGTCAACAGGCGAGCAGCAGCAAGGGATGGGGATCATGAGCACCGGTCGAGGACTCGAAACCATCAAGGCACTTACGAGCTGTCAACAGGCGAGCAGCAGCAAGGGATGGGGATCATGAGCATCGGTCGAGGACTCGAAACCATCGAGGCACTTACTCTCTGTCAACAGGCGAGCAGCAGCAAGGGATGGGGATCATGAGCACCGGTCGAGGACTCGAAACCATCGAGGCACTTACTTCCTGTCAACAGGCGAGCAGCAGCAAGGGATGGGGATCATGAGCATCAGTCGAGGACTCGAAACCATCGAGGCACTTACTTCCTGTCAACAGGCGAGCAGCAGCAAGGGATGGGGATCATGAGCATCGGTCGAGGACTCGAAACCATCGAGGCACTTACTTCCTGTCAACAGGCGAGCAGCAGCAAGGGATGGGGATCATGAGCATCGGTCGAGGACTCGAAACCATCGAGGCACTTACGAGCTGTCAACAGGCGAGCAGCAGCAAGGGATGGGGATCATGAGCACCGGTCGAGGACTCGAAACCATCGAGGCACTTACCCACTGTCAACAGGCGAGCAGCGGCAAGGGATGGGGATCATGAGCATCGGTCGAGGACTCGAAACCATCGGGGCACTTACTTCCTGTCAACAGGCGAGCAGCAGCAAGGGATGGGGATCATGAGCATCGGTCGAGGACTCGAAACCATCGAGGCACTTACTCTCTGTCAACAGGCGAGCAGCAGCAAGGGATGGGGATCATGAGCACCGGTCGAGGACTCGAAACCATCGAGGCACTTACGAGCTGTCAACAGGCGAGCAGCGGCAAGGGATGGGGATCATGAGCACCGGTCGAGGACTCGAAACCATCGAGGCACTTACTTCCTGTCAACAGGCGAGCAGCAGCAAGGGATGGGGATCATGAGCATCGGTCGAGGACTCGAAACCATCGAGGCACTTACTTCCTGTCAACAGGCGAGCAGCAGCAAGGGATGGGGATCATGAGCATCGGTCGAGGACTCGAAACCATCGAGGCACTTACGAGCTGTCAACAGGCGAGCAGCGGCAAGGGATGGGGATCATGAGCACCGGTCGAGGACTCGAAACCATCGAGGCACTTACCCACTGTCAACAGGCGAGCAGCGGCAAGGGATGGGGATCATGAGCATCGGTCGAGGACTCGAAACCATCGGGGCACTTACTTCCTGTCAACAGGCGAGCAGCAGCAAGGGATGGGGATCATGAGCATCGGTCGAGGACTCGAAACCATCGAGGCACTTACTCTCTGTCAACAGGCGAGCAGCAGCAAGGGATGGGGATCATGAGCATCGGTCGAGGACTCGAAACCATCGAGGCACTTACGAGCTGTCAACAGGCGAGCAGCGGCAAGGGATGGGGATCATGAGCATCGGTCGAGGACTCGAAACCACCGAGGCACTTACGAGCTGTCAACAGGCGAGCAGCGGCAAGGGATGGGGATCATGAGCACCGGTCGAGGACTCGAAACCATCGAGGCACTTACCCACTGTCAACAGGCGAGCAGCGGCAAGGGATGGGGATCATGAGCATCGGTCGAGGACTCGAAACCATCGGGGCACTTACTTCCTGTCGACAGGCGAGCAGCAGCAATCCATCAGTGTTGTTCGTGTGATCTGACCTTCTCAAACTGCAATCTTACCAGCTGTTAACGATGGACAACTACAA